>NC_046158.1:33920591-33925779 GCF_011064425.1 Rattus rattus
ATAACACTCGAAATGTTTTTAAGAAATACTCAAGTTAATAAAAAAAAAAAAAAGTGACATTAGATCACTAAGCTAACTCAAAAAAAAAAAAAAAAAAACATGTGCACCTAACACACAATGCTAATTCAGCATGGGTGGAAAATTGTAATAATCATTATCAGGTAGCACATACCTTTAATTTCAGTACTTGTAAGTAGAGTGTGTTCCAGAAAAGCTAGGGCTAAGAGAAACAAATTCTAAGAGGATTTGGCCAAAATGTTTTTTTCATATAAGTGGAGACATGGTTTAAAAGAAGTTCTGCCTCCAAGTTACAAAGAAAGGGGCTTGATTTTGTCATGTATGATAGTATGAATATGAAGTTGCAGTGCTCAAGAGGTAAAAAACTGAATATGAGGAAAGCCTGGGCTACATAGAAAGACACCGTCTACACACACACACACACACACACACACACACACACACTCACACACATACTCACACACACACTCACACTCATACAGACACACTCCCACACACACACAACACACACAAACACACAGAGAGAGAGAGAGAGAGAGGGGGGGGGAACCTTCCCCTTCTACCAAATCTTTCCTTTATTATTGACAATGCCAGGCACCTCCTATACCTACTTGTTTTTCTCATGAAGACTTACTTTGGGATTTTCTTAGGGGACATCAAAGAATTAGGAACTTTTAGAAGGTAAAAAAAAATTTTAGAGGAAGATGAGGAATATATTTCAGTAATAGAACACTTGCTTAACACTTGTGAAGCCCATGTTTTATTTTTGATCCTTATTTAATTCTTGAAATAAATTATATTACCATATATTGGGAAGCATGAAAGTTTGTGCTATTTTAATTGTAGTTCAATTATTAGACTCATCACTCATTGTTTCTGAGAATTTCCAAACTGCAAGCTTTTCCACTTCCCTAGGTAGGAGGATGAAACACAAGCTTTTAGTACACCTAGAGGTAAGTGGAACAATATGTCATGGTACTAAGTTTACAGAGCAAATAGGCAATATTCAAGACTCTATACAACACTTAGGGTCTGTCTATACATTACCTGACCAATAATATGCTTGTTTTTAATTTTCGATTTTAAGATATTGATCTAGCTGTATTATGTATTTCCTACTGGAATATAACGTAAAGCTGATATATGCATATAACCCTTCCCTATAACTGTTATTAGATATGCAATCATAATAAGCCATTACTTGATTTATCCTTATGATAATTTAATTTCATAGCTAGATGAGTAGCAATTGATTTTGTTCATATCTAGAATCAATTTTAATACCAGGGATTTCTTGTTTGGGCAATATTTCTTAAAAGTGTCGAATGTGACCTTTATATTGTTGACTTTAGAAAATTTATTGTGGCTTTTCCTCTTCATTTTTTTAAAGCAATGAATCTTGAAGTTTATTATTGTTTGGATTCATCAGAGGTCTGTAAGTCTTCTTAAAGTTTGTACATTTACATTATTAGAGAGAGAGAAGTTCACAATGATTATAGATTTATTACCATTCTTCAGCTGTTCAGATTTGCCCAGTCAATATTGAAGGAAGGCAAAGGAAAGTAAATTTGAAACCCATTTGCAACCTAGAGACACAGTGTAACAAAATAGTTTTCAGTCTTATAGTTTATGATAATGCATACTCTGATTGGGTGAGCCATCGACACACCTAATGAGAAATCTTTGTGAAGGCAATGTTGTTTACAATGGACATTTTATGGTCCCTCTGCTACAGTGTAGATGGAAAACTGAACTTAATGAAGTTAGCCAATGTATGGTCTGCAAGCTGACCCCCTATTCTCTTTTCTATTTTTAACATGGTCTTGTGACTATATTTTTTTAAAGATTTGTTTGTTTGTTTATTTATTTATTTATTTATTTATTTATTTATTTACTTATTTATGAGTACACTGTTTCTATCTTCAGACACACCAGAAGAAGGCACCAGATTCCCGTTGCAGATGATTGTGAGCCACCATGTGGTTGCTGGGATTTGAACTCAGGACCTCTGTTAGAGCAGTCAGTGCTCTTAACCACTGAGCCATCTCTCCAGTCTGTGACTATATCCTCAATTATAGCATGTAAGTGTTAATTTGTCTCTCAATTAATTTGTATTTCTACCATGGGTATCAATATCTACTGTGATACTTAAAAGTTGCAATGAGTGGAATATCTTTGGGTTTGAATAAGCTGCAAATGGAAAATATATATATATATATATATATATATATATTGCTTGTCCAGGTTCTCAGATGGCCACTGTGAACTGTTACTTACCTGCCCTGGATTGTTGTGTGAAAAAATAATTAAAAATAAATTATTCTTGCATTCTTCAAATGAAATGGTTTTTTGGTTTTCGTTTTTTTAGTTTCTTGGCTCTAATAGCTCACACTTCAGTTAACTAATACAATTAGAACTAGGCATTCTTTCATGGTGGTTGTAGTTAGGGAGTCTATTGGGTTGCAGGAAGGGAACTTTTGAGGATTTAGAAGGGCTTCGGGTAATAATAAGTATAGAAGAATGGCTACAATGTGGGAGCATTAAATCAAGTCTGAAGGGGGATTAAAATAGAGCTGCTGTGGTTTTGAAATCCAGCATTCTCTCTCCAAATCAGCCTTGCTGTGTCACTCATTCAAGCATTTCACATGACTACCTTACCTACTGATATCTCTCCCCATCTGCCTTGTAATAAGTAGGTATTATTTTTATGAGTTTAATATTCTGTTCTCCTAAAAAAATTTCAATAATGGATAAGAAAAACTGTATCCTAAATATTCACATCACTCTGAGTCTGCTTCCATTATCCGTGTGTGCTTTGTCCAGTTAGTTTAGGTCTTGGAATCTTTTCTCTGTCTGCTTACCCTTAAAATCTGAATTCTTCCTTCATATGATTTTAATCTTTGCTCAGATGCTGAGATTTGAACAAAGGGTCTCATGCTGACTAGGGTAGCAATTTAATGCTGAATTGCCCTTGTAATCCAGGACTCTATTATTGAAGTGATACTGACTCTATATTTTATGCTGCTACTAAAGTTTTAAAAAGATTGTATATAAAGAGTCAATCACAGAATTTAACAACTAAAGCAATGCATTCATGTGTTCTATGATACTATGCCTTGAGAGATACAAGCAAACAGCTACTTACCTCTTACAGGAAATCAAAATCACCAAAGTCAATATTGGGGATTCATTGAGTTGTATTGGATTACTTACAGGAATACAGGTGAGGGGTTGCTTATATAAACAGAAAAGACCCAAAGTTGGCTGCATCACCAAAGGCACACATCATCCTGAGTAACAAAGCTATAAAGCCAGAGCTCATGTGACTACTTGTAGGAAGCTCAGCAGTTTGGAGAGTATCTTTTCTAGCCAGGTATGTGTTGGTCTGTGCTTCTTGTAGGTAGCTGGGTTTACATGAAAGTGCCTCGTAGGAGTCTTAGCAGTTCACACAAGCTTGGGAAAGAAGGGCTTAGTAAATCTAGTAAATTTCAGGGATTTCCTGAAGTAATTGAGATGTAACTCAGTTACATCTAAATTTTAATTAGCTTTCTTGTAGGAAGGAATTTCACCTCTCTTTATAACAATCCTTATCTTAATGTACTTTCTTCCAAAATAGATTGTTTTATCTCATGGATGTTTATAAAAAAAGTATACAGTCATCCAGGATATATTTTCTCAGGGGGAGGCACAGTATATATGGTGGATACTCGACACCTGGATAAAAATGACAATAGATTTCATCAGTTGCTTAGATTTGTGGTGTCATTTCTATTGTGTTTGATAAAATTAAGAACCTTTAAATTGCTGCCTTCTACAAAGGTAGTAATTTGTGTGTGTGTGTGTGTGTGTGTGTGTGTGTGTGTGTGTTTGTGTATGTATGTGTGTGTACAAGCAACCAGAAGATCCTCACAGAGTCATTGCATAGCAGTGGACATTCAGAAAACTTTTGAAACAGCAGAGCTGTTCTCCTGACCTAACCCTGGCACTTCTTGTTCCTAAAGCTTGTTTTCCTAATTGCAGAAACAGGAGTGGATTAGATTTCTCAGCTTATAAATCTTATAATTTTCTAAATTAGAAGACATATACATGTATCCTTGAGACAATCATCTCCTTAATGATTCTTTAGAAATCTCTCATGTGTATTTTAAAGTAAAATTGAAAAAATAATTTAAAGTATTTATAAGTGTTACAAAACAATCTTACTCATGATTATGAGGTAGTTTTTGATGCCTCAATAAATATATACATTATTTAATGACCAAACTACAGTAGCAATCATATTCCTCACCTCAAAGATAATTTCTTTTTAATGAAAACACCTAGAATCTCTATTTTTTTTCCTTTGAGGGTTCCACTTCACAACACAGTGCATTGCATGATATACTGACCAATTTGTGTCTACACAGAATGTTCTAAGATTCCATTGACTTTTTTGAAAAGACTAGTTTTTAGTATTAATAATTAAGGGGTGGACAATGATCCTGATGATATTATAACATGGCAAGCTTCAGAGTATCTCCTATAAAGACAAAAGCATGTTCTATTTTTCTGGTTACTATGAATACTCTTATTTGGAAAAAGTCTCCTTTGATTGTAATTATGTGTTGAGGACAATGAGATAACCTGCATTTTACAGATGAATTACAATAAGTAATGACTAACATCCTTATGAGGATAGACCAAAAGTAAGAAAGATAGAAAAAGAAAAGCAGATATGTATAGGAGAATGTAGCATGAAGTTAAAGACAGAGATCCAAATAATGTAGCCCCGAATCAAACCAATGAAAACTGCCAGGTCTGAGGAGCAAGGAAGTCTTTTCCCCTAAAACCTCCCAAGGGAGCACAGCATGGTAGGTACTAGATTTCAGCTATCTGTCTATACAGAGGAAGAAATGCATTTATGCTGTTTTATTCACCTAGTTTGTGGCCATTTGTAGCAGAAACCATATTTATGCACTTTTATAAGCTTTTTTTTTCTTCTTTTTTTTTTATTTTTAAATTTATTTATTTATTTATTTCAAGACAAGGTCTTTTATTAGTACCTGGAGCTAGCTGATTCTGCTAGGGTAGCCAGCCATATTACCACTGGAGTCTCCTGCCTTTGCTTCCTCCCCTCTGGAATTACAGTTGTTCATCACCAAACCCAGTCTTTTTTTTTTTTTTTTTTTTT